>NW_026019933.1:910182-945182 GCF_900185275.1 Solanum verrucosum | reverse complement strand
TATAAAAGGTGAGAATTGAAACAAGATTGATTGCAAGCTATGTGTCACCACATTATTGATACTTTGGAAGAAATTTTTACTTGTATGTCTTTGTTTAGGAGTAATATTTGGTATATTTTAGTTAGATTTTCTTGTCATTGGACATATTTTACTTTTATTTAAGGAGTTTGTAATGAGATATTATTCTTTAGTATAATTTTAGTTATTTTTATTATATGATCATGGGTGAATTTTGAGACAAATATTTTTGTCATTAAATAAATTAATTCATCACAACTTGATTACTTTCGGTGACAAAAAATGTATTGTCGTAGTACCCTTTTTTGTTGAATATGAATATTTTTTTTAATTTTGTGACAATTGTAATTGTCACTACTTATGATAATATTTAGTGACAATATATGTCGTAGGTAAAAGCAACACTTTTAGTGACAAAATGATTGATTTAATCACAAAATTATTAACCTTTTTTATAATACTAAATTTGTTCCTAATTTATACATTTAAGGACAAAATTTTTATTTGTATATAAAAAATAGTCATTAGTGACAATATTATATTTTTTCAACTACCAAATACATATAACTTTAGAGACAATTGATGTTGTCATTGATTGAACTAAATAATTAGCGACGATATAGTTTTGTCGGTAGTTATAACCTTTTTAGTGACAAAACATACTATTAACTACACAAAAAGTTACACTTTTTACGACAAATAAATTCGTCACAAATATTTATGCATTTGGGGACAATTTTTCTTTTTGTAGTTAATAAATTGGTTTTAGAGACGAAGCACTAAATCGTCTTTGTATACTTTTAGTGACACACGTTTAGTGACGGCTGATTGACGAAATTTTTTTCGTCACACAAAATTTTTAGTGACGAAATATGATTTATAGATGACAAAATTATTTGTCCCTGATAATCAAATTTGTTGTAGTGATACTCAATTTTCTTACACACCGCAACCCACACATATATCTATAATTAATGCAGAATCCAGTTATCATTTCAGGAGCAATGTACAATTCCACATTCTCAAATATGCGCATATATGACAAGTCAATGGTCCTCTCATGGAATCCATACCCAAACTGTTAGTGTGCCGGATCGTGACACCCGATCCTAGTTAGTGTATCGGATCGTGACACCCGTTTCAATATGTATGTCGGTACGTGACATCCGATCCAGTTAGTGTGTTGGAACGTGACACCCGTTCCATTCAACAAGCCAAAATCACAATCGCAATGTACATTCTCACAATCATACAATCAAGTGTTGATTCATGGCATACAATCCTTCATTCATATTCATTTATGATTAGTGTGATCAATAGTGCAACATTCGCATACATACATGTATTATAATAAAGCAATTACTAACATACGTCACACAAAAAAGAAATCACAACCACCATGTAACATCTCGCAATTTGAAATAACTAGGAAGAAGCTAAGAATTGGAAATTGTCATTTGTGGAAAGAATGAAAATCTGGAAATTTTGTTAAGTTAGAATAAGTTGAGTTTTGGTCAACTTCAAACGGCCATAACTTTTAGCTCAGAATGATTTAGGTGTACTTCAAGATATGGTAGGAAATCTCTTGGAGTGATCTTTTCAACGCCACTGAGTTTGTGCAATTCGGAATTTGTATGAGTGAGTTATGCCCTTTGGAAGTTGGGCTGTTCGAATAAGAAAAGTCTAAAACTGGATTTTAGAAGGGTTGTTTGGTCTTTTCCTTATCCTTTTATTTTACTTCATTTTTGGTAATTACTTAGGGGTATAAACTGAACTTAGTCAGTTCACGCTTTTGGAAAAAAGTGTTAGGGAAGAGAAAAGAAGAGGAGAAAGGAGAAGAGAAGCAAGATTCGTCAAGATCGTCGAGTTTGGCTTGTGGATTTCGTCAAGGGGTGATCCCTAGGAGGTATGTAAGATCACATAGCGTTGGTTTAGTTCACCCACGCGCCAACCATGATTCAATTCAGCGAATTTAAGTCTTTGAAAGTTTAGAAATTAAGTTCTTGATGAACATTGTTGAAGGTTTCGTTTGAATTCGTATGTGTTGTGTTGTTGAAGTTTCTTGCGCTTTGATTCATGTTTTCCGGGTGTAATTTTGGTTTGAATCTACCATATATTGAGAGTATAAATGATTCTAAGTATTTGGGGAAAGAACTAAGTGAAATTAGAGGGTTTAGAGTTGAAAAACGAAGAAAAACATTTGGGATTTTCTGAGGAAGGGGCTGGGGCGCCGTGCCTCTCAGTGCGCCCCAAAAACAGTCTCTGAATGCAGGGCTCTGGGGCGACGCACCAGCCAGAGTTCCCCAACTTGTTCTCTTAATTTTGAGGGCTAGCGCCCCGCGCCTCTCAGAGCTCCAGGGACGCCAGTTCTCCCCATTCGTTCCCCACCTTTTCGTACTTGTTCCAAAGCAATGTACCTATGTTTTATAGTTGATTCCAATACTCTAAGGTACATATAAACATCCTGAAATCATCCATAAACATGAGATCATGAACCTTGAATCCATAATCCAATTCAAGGAAAGTTAAGATCAAAGTCAAGAGAAGTAAGAGTCAAGTTAAGAGAAGTTCTTAGAGTTTCCCAAAAGTCTTTTCCAAATGTTTTAACTTAGTTTTAAGACTTAAAGTTCAAGTTTATTACAGATTAAAGAGTAAAGTTGGAAGTTCATTTCTTCAAAAGAGTATATCGGGACTATGTATTCCCAAAGAGTAAAATGTTTTCACATTTAAACAAGAAAGGAAACTTTGATTTCTAAAGAGCTTTTGAGCTAGTTTTCAGAAAAGAGTAATCGCTTTCTATATGAAGCAAGAGAGGAAACTATGATTTCCAAGATAGCCTTTGAGCTAAGTTTTTGAGCAATTATGTCAAATCACATAAAGAAGTATGTTTTTAAACATAAGAGCTAATATCACATTTTTGGGAGTAGTATTGAGCACTGATATGGAGGAGAGTTCAGACAACTCACAGCCCCCATAAACCATGTAGCCATCATGGGTAGAAAATTGTCATACTTTTTAGATGATTCCTTTAGTGCTTTTTAGCATAGACTAGTGGATCCACTTAGTAGTTCAAGTTCTATACCCTCGGCAAGGTATAAGACGACCTTGGCAATGTGAGGCAAATGGTGTATCATCACAATAGCTCTTACGTGATGGTTGTCGGTTAGAGAAACTCCCACAGAAGTAATTGTATTCTTAAATACGCAGTTTATTTGTATTTTTACATACATCTCAGAGTTATATGTATCTTTGCATACACAGAGTTGACATCATATTTTAAACAACTTTTCTTTACATTGCACTTGTTTTAAACTTCTTTATATTGAAATGAGTTCAGTTATGTTGAGTTGAGTTGTGCCAGGTAAGTTCTTCAGATTCTTTTTAAGCATATATTGTGTTTAGCATTCCAACTCGCATACTCGTACATTCAATGTATAGATGCCAGTTGGCCTACATCTTATTATGATGCAGACACCGGTAACTGGGATCGACATCCAGCGTATCGTTGATCCAGTGAGCACTCCAGAGTCAGTTGGTGAGCCTCCTTGCATTCCGGAGGACTTCTCTTTATTTCTTTCAATTATTTTATTAGTTCATTATAATGTCGTGGGGTTTGTCCCGACATCCATCTCAGTTGTTTTAGAGGCTTTATAGACAGTCAGATGTTAGTTCTTTAGTCTTTTCATTGCCATTATCTTATGTTAAGACTTGAGTTTGCCTTAATGGCCAGTTAAATGTTCATTTATAATATTCCAATTTATTACATAGACTTGTCTTTGTTGAATTAAGTTGTCCGCTGAGTAAGTAAACCATGCCAAGGGTTCGCTTGGGCCAGTAATAGTTCTCAAGTGCCAGTCCCACCCACGGTGTAGGCTCGGGGTGTGACAAACTTGGTATCAGAGCACAAAGTTTAAGAGTCTATGAAGCCGTGTATGTAGAGTCCTAGTTATCTGTGTGAAGCGCACCACATCTCTAATTAGGAGGCTGCAACATTTAGGAAATTCCTTCACTTCTTTCATACTCATTTAGTGCGTTAGAGTTTTATCTCTAAAAAGTTTCTTTCTAACTCGTGCTTGCGCGTAACCGATTGTGAGTTGGACTATTTTGAGAGTGCTTTCATGGGGCATTTCTTTCCCCGTGAGCTAAGAGAAGTAAAGAGATAGTTTCCGACATGAGAAACATGATGAGTTTATTCGTTGTTGGGTTGTCCCGTTTATCAAGCAAAGAGGGCAGGGCATCTATGTTAATTGGGGACATGGACATATCAAGGTTGATGATCTATGTGCAACAGGTTGAGGAAGAGAAGCTGAGGGATAAAGAGGAATTCAGAAACAAGAAGGCAAAGACAGAGAGTGAGTTCGGGCAGCAGAAAGAGTAATGTGAACCAGTCTTCTTTCCAACATAAGCAAAAAGGACCTGCTCCATAATCTGCTAGTGCACCTGTACCAAGGAACAAATGTGAGTACAATAGTCAGAATTCTCAGAACTTTAGAGCTAGACCTGCGCATTCGCAAAGTAGTAAGGCACAAGGGGGTACTAAGACTCCTGCATGTGCTAAGTGTGGTAGGAGCCACTCAGGGGTGTGTCGTGATGGCTCCACTAGTTGCTTCAAGTGTGGCCAGAATGGTCATTTTATGAGAGAGTGTCCTAAGGGCAGACAAAGTAATGGTAATGGGGGCAATAGAGTCCAGTCTTCTTCAGTTGCTCCACCAGATAGAGCTGCATCTAGATGAGATACTTCAAGGGCAGGCGGAGAAGAAAACCGTCTTTATGCTATCACTAGTCGCCAAGAGCAAGAGGATTCGCCAGATGTTGTCACTGGTATAATCCAAGTCTTCAATTTTGATGTTCATCTTGAGCAACTTCTTGAGCCCTTCAGTGTTTCTACACCTGTTAGTGAGTCCATTCTAGCAGAGAGAGTCTATCGTGATTGTGTCATTTTCTTCAATCACGAGAGTACCATGGATGATTTAATTGAGTTAGACATGGTAGATTTTGATGTCATTCTTGGTATGGACTGGCTTCATGCCTGTTATGCCTTAGTTGATTGTAGAACTTGAGTTGTCAAGTTTCAGTTTCCAAATGAGCAAGTCTTAGAATGGAAAAGTAGTTCAACAGTGCCTAAGGGTCGTTTCATTTCGTACCTTAAGGAAAAAAAGTTGGTTTCTAAGGGGTGTGTCTGTCACTTAGTCCGAGTTAATGACTCTATTGTTGAGATACCTCTTTTTCAGTCAGTTTCAGTAATAAAAGAGTTTCCAGAAGTCTTTCCAGATGATATACCCGGAGTCCCTCCTAAGATATAGATAGACTTTGGTATAAATATTCTCCCAGATACTCGTCCTATATCTATCCCTCCATATAGAATGGCACCAACAGAGTTGAAAAAGCAGTTAAAAGATCTCTTAGATAAGGGCTTTATTTGACCAAGTGTCTTACCTAAGGGTGCTCCGGTCTTATTTGTGAGAAAGAAAGATGGTTCCCTTAGGATATGTATAGATTACCGTTAGTTGAACAAGGTTACCATCAAGAACAAATATCCTCTCCTAAGGATTGATGATCTTTTCGATCAACTTTAGGGTGCCACATGTTTCTCTAAGATAGATCTCAGATTTGGCTACCATCAGTTAAGGTTAAGGGAATGTTATATTCCAAAGATAGCTTTCAAAACCTATTATGGTCATTATGAGTTTTTGGTCATGTCCTTTGGTTTGACCAATGCGCGCCTACAATATTCATGGACCTTATGAATAGAGTTTTCAAACCTTATTCAGATATGTTTGTTATCGTCTTCATTGATGACATACTAATCTATTCACGGAATGAAGAAAATCATGCTAACCATCTCAGAATAGTTCTTCAGACTTTGAAAGATAAGGGGTTGTATGCTAAGTTCTCTAAATATGAGTTTTGGCTTAAGTCTGTAGCATTCTTGGGCCACATAGTTTTCGGTGATTGAGTTAGAGTTGATACCCAAAAGATAGAGGCAGTGCAGAGTTGGCCTAGACCCACATCTCCAACTGATATTAGGAGTTTCTTGGGTTTGGCTGGCTATTATAGAAGGTTCGTAGAAGGGTTCTCATCCATTTCGTCTACTTTGACCAAGTTAACTCAGAATATAGTAAAGTTTCAATAGTCTAAAGCTTGTGAGAAAAGCATTCAGGAATTGAAAAAGAGGTTGACTACTGCCCTAATTTTGACCTTATCGGAAGGTGCTCAAGGTTTTGTGGTGTATTGTGATTCATCTAGAGTTGGTTTGGGTTGTGTATTAATGCAGAATTGCAAGGTTATAGCCTATGCCTCCAGACAGTTGAAAGTTCATGAGATGAATTACCCAACCCATGACTTAGAGTTGGCTGCCGTAGTATTTGCTTTGAAGATATGGCGTCATTATTTGTATGGTGTTCATGTTGATGTATTCACTGATCACAAGAGTCTTCAATATGTGTTCACTCAAAAAGAGCTTAATCTCAGACAAAGGAGGTGGTTATAATTACTCAAGGACTACGGCATGAGTATTTTTTACCCCCCCAGGTAAGGCTAATGTTGTTGTTGATGCTTTAAGCAGGTTGTTTATGGGTAGTACTGCCCATGTTGAGGAGGATAAAAAAGAGTTAGTGAAAGATGTGCATAGACTTGCACGCTTAATGGATTCCACAGAAGGAAGAGTAGTGGTAATGAATGGGGCTGAATCTTCATTAGTGTCAGAAGTGAAAGAAAAGCAAGACCAAGATCCAATTTTATTTGAATTGAAGGCAAATGTTCATAAGCAAATAATATTAGCTTTTGAACAAGGGGGAGATAGAGTATTGAGATATCAAGGTAGGTTGTATGTACCAATTGTGGATGAACTCCAAGAGAGGATCATGGAGGAGGCTCATAGCTCTAGATATTCCATATATTCCATTCATCTGGGTTCCACAAAGATGTATCGTGATTTGAGAGAGGTGTATTGGTGGAATAGTATGAAGAAGGGCATTGCAAAATTTGTTGCTAAGTGCCCAAATTGCCAACAAGTTAAAGTAGTGCATCAAAGACCCGGTGGTTTGGCCCAGAATATAGAACTTCCGGATTGGAAGTGGGAGATGATTAATACGGATTTCATCACAGTTTTACCAAGGCCTTACAGGCAACATGTGTAACACCCCGACTTTTCAAAACGTCTAAATTACCTCGTATCTTCGTGAAAAGACAAGGAGGACGAGTAATAAATTAAAAATGATGTGGTATGTCATATTTTAAGTTTTCAAGGGTTGTATCTCAAGTTTTCAAGTTAAATAAGTGGCAAAATAAAAGTTGGCGGAAGTTATCGTAAGTTCCCTTTTTTAAGATTTCTCTGAAATTTGGGTCAAATGTCTCCAAGGTTTTCTCCCAATATATAAATAGTTATGGGACCCACAATCTATCGAATTGAAGGTCTACGAGTCTAGTTTCCAGCTCATTAAACTGTTTGTTCATACGACTTCAGAATAGAGAGATATTTGCATTTTCGTGGGACTGCGCAAGCAGGCACGTAAGGTTGGGCCCTAGGTCGGTGGAACTTTACATATATCTTCTTCTTCGAACCTTTTCTTCATTTTTAGCTAACAACTAGAAAAAAATAGAGAAACCCATTTCTAGGATCAACTAAGTATAGATTTTCTCAACCTAAGTCCTTGACAGAAGTTGTTCTACGCGTTGGGCTCATCATCGTGGTATGATTTGTTTTATCGATTTCGTAGCATATCACACTTTAGTGTTGGGACAGCAAGGGTTTGGATATATCTAAAGGTTTTGAGGCGTATTATGACCTTAAGATCGAGGTAAGACCCTTCTTTCATCGACTCTAGCTTTTATAAGCAGCAAATAGCAATTTGCGATGGAAATACACTTATTAGTTCAGGATATATACCCTCAGCAAAGTATAGGACGGCCCTGACAGTGTGAGGCAAAATGGTGTATCATCACAATAGCTCTTAAGTGATGGTTTTCGGTTAGAGAAACTCCACAGAAGTAATTATATTCTTAAATACACAGTTTATTTGTATTTTAACATACATCTCAGAGTTATATGTATCTTTACATACACATAGAGTTGACATCATGTTTTAAACAACTTTTCTTTACATTGCACTTGTTTTAAACTACTTTATATTGAAATGAGTTCAGTTATGTTAAGTTGAGTTGAACCAGGTAAGTTCTTCAAATTCTTTTCAAGCCTATGTTACGTTTAGCATTCCAACTCGCATACTCGTACATTCAATGTACTGATGCCAGTTGGCCTGCATCTTATTATGATGCAAACACAAGTAACTAGGATTGACATCCAACACATCGTTGATCCAATGAGCACTCCAGAGTGAGTTGGTGAGCCTCCTTGCATTCCGTAGGACTCCTCTTTATTTCTTTCAGTTATTTTATTAGTTCATTAGGATGTCGTGGGGTTTGTCCCGACATCCATCTCAGTTGTTTTAGAGGCTTCATAGACAGTCAGATGTTAGTTCTTTAGTCTTTTCATTGTCGTTATCTTATGTTAAGACTTGAGTTTGCCTTAATGGCTAGTTGAATGTTCCTTTATAACATTCCAGTTTATTACATAGACTTGTCTTTGTTGAATTAAGTCTTCCGCTGAGTAAGTAAGCCAGGCCAAGGGTTCGCTTGGGGCCATCAATGGTTCTCAAGTGTCAGTCCCGCCTAGGGTGTAGGCTCGGGGCGTGACACATCACCTACCTTGAAAAAAGCTTGAACCCTAAGAAACTTGACTCTTCCCTTTTCAGATTTTTTCCACTTGTTCTTGGTCTACAAACAATCAATATAACGCTAGGATCAATAAACAAGACACGGATTATAATCAATAATTTCAACCCTATGCCAAACCCTTGATCCCCATACCCAAATTAGGGCTTTTTCCACCATATTTCCTAGATCAAAACCCTCCCTATCGATAATTACCCAAGAAGCTAGGTTCTACGGATCAAAAAATGGATTCGGGATTAAAAACCTTACCTTTGGTTCTAGAAAAGGTGGAAAACCTTCAAGAAATATCCCTAGGTTGCTCTTTAGCTCTCAAGATCGAATGTTGTTGAAAAATAACGTTTTTGGGGTTTATTTCAGACTTAAGTTGCGACTAGTCCGCTACGGTGGACCCCGTCCCGCCACAGTGGTCCTGCCCTTGCAGGATTAATCCCTCCCTAGTGGCTTACACGAAGACAGAACCTCGGAATTTGAGTTCCAAATCCCCATTTCACAACTTACCTTCAACCAATGACACTTAGAAACTACTCGTTCGTGCTAAGATCAATTTTGGGAGTTCTACTCGCCCGAATTCGATCCGTAAAGTCGTATGAGTTCCTTAACCTCTTAGTTATTTACTCATGTGATAAAATCATAATTAGATCTCCCAGTTGTTACCCGATTTCCCTAGACCTCACTAACTCCGATTTCGTCCAAATCGTGACTAGGTTGGGAAATTTGAAGTTTATAATACAAAGTTTTCCAACCCAAAATTTTTCCCCGTTGGCTTTTCTATAACGATGGGAGTAGGTCATTGCAATAGATACAAATTTGCCTATCACTCGTCCCCGAGTGACAAACTAGGAAAACGACTAAAGTAAAGGTAGAGTAGTACCTGAATCGTCGAACAACTGGGGATACTTGTCTCACATGTTCTTCTCAGTTTCCCAAGTAGCTTCCTCAACCGGAAATTGCTTCCATTGAACTTTCACGGACTTAATCTCCTTGGTCCTCAGCTTCCGGACATCACGATCAAGAATTGTAATTGGTTCTTCCTCATACTGAAGGTCTTTGTCTAACAGAACTTAGTCCCATTTTATGATGTAATCCCCGTCACCATGATATCTCTTTAACATGGACACATGAAATACCGGATGTACTCTCGATAAGTTAGAGGTAAAACAAGTCTATACGCCACTGGTCCTACACGGTCAAGAACCTCAAATGGTCCAATATATCGAGGACTAAGCTTTCCCTTTTTGCCGAATCTCATCACCCCTTTCATGGGTGATACCTTCTGAAAAACGTTCTCACCAGTCTGAAACGTCATGTCTCTTACCTTATGGTCTACATACTTTTTCTGTCTACTTTGGGTTGCTAAGAGCTTAGCTTGGATGCTTCTTACTTTCTCCTGAGCATCCCTCACCAAGTCAACCCCCAAAAGTTTCACATCTCCATCCTCAAACCATCCTACGGGTGATCTACATCATCTCTCATAAATTGCCTCAAATGGTGCCATATGAATGCTGGAGTGGTAACTATTATTATAGGAGAACTCACACAACGGTATGAGCTTATCCCAATGTCCTCCAAAGTCAATCACACAAGCTCTCAACATGTCCTCTAACACTTGAATAGTCCTCTCTGATTGCCCATCTGTTTGCGGATGTAAGGCTGTGCTAAAAGTGAGTTGCGTACCCAACTCCTCATGTAACTTTTCCCAAAACTTGGATGTGAACTGCGTACCACGATCTGAGATGATAGAAAGGGGCACTCTTTGCGGCCTCACTATCCCTTTCATATAAACCTTAGCCAACTGCTGAGCATTATAGTCTGTTCTACCTGGAATAAAATGGATTGACTTAGTCAATCTATCAACAACTACCCAAATTGAATCATACTTTTCGGAAAGACCAACCACGAAATCCATAGCTATTTTTCCCACTTCCATTCCGAAATTGGCATTTTCTGAAGCAAACCTGCAGGCCTTTGATGCTCATATTTTACTTGTTGGCAATTTTGACACTTAGCCACAAATTCTGCTATTTTTTCTTCATGCCAGACCACCAATAGAGTCGCTTCAGGTCCCGGTACATCTTAGTCACACCCAAATGAATGGAATACCTCAAACCATGGGATTCTTTCAATAAACTCTGAATTAAGTCTCTCATTCTAGGAACATAAATTTTTCCTTTAAAACTAAGCACACCCCCTGCATCAAGAATTATATCTTGTGCCTTACCAATCACTGTCTTCTTTCTAATCTCATTCAAATTCTCATCCTCAAACTGTTTGGCCTTGATCTCATTAATAAAGATGGCCCTAACCTCAATGCTTGCTAACCTCTTTCTGAGATGCCCAACTACATGAACATAGACTCCAAGCTTTGAATTTCCTTAGGCAAAGGTTGCTTGGATACACTCAAGCAAGTTAGACTACCCATACTCACCACCTTCTGGCTTAATGCGTCTGCCACCACGTTAGCCTTATCCGGATGGTATTGGATGGTCACATCATAATCCTTGAGTAACTCCATCCACCATCGCTATCTCAAATTCAAATCCTTTTAAATGAATACATGTTGTAGACTACGGTGGTCAGTAAAGACCTCACACTTAACATTATAAAGATAATGCTGCCAGATCTTAAGAGCAAACACTACTACTGCTAACTCCAAATCATGCGTCGGGTAATTCCACTCATGTACTTTCAACTGCCGCAATGAATAAGCTATGACATTCTTATCCTGCATCAACACATCACCCAAACCTAAATGTGAAGCATCAGAATAAATAACAAAATCTTTACCTTTCACCGATAGTGCAAGAATAAGTGTTGTGGTTAAGAGAGTCCTGAGCTTTTGAAAGCTCTCCTTACATTTTTCAGTCATTCAAAATAGTACCTCCTTTTTGGTCAACTTTGTCAGATGTGTGGCAATGGAAGCAAAATTCTTCACAAATCGACGATTATAGCTAGCAAGCCCCACAAAACTCCTAATTTCAGTCACAAAACTTGGTCGAACCCAATTCCTAACCGTTTCAATCTTTTGGGGATCTACCATCACCCTTCTTTTGAAACTACATTCCCTAAAAAGGCAATCGAAGTGAACCAAATTTCACACTTGGAAAATTTTGCATACAACTTTTGTTTCCCAAGAACACCCAGAACAATACGAAGAAGGTCGGCATGATCTTCTTTACTTCTCGAATAAACCAAAATGTCATCAATAAGCACTATCACAAATGAATCAAAAAAGGGTTTGAACACACCATTCATCAAACTAATGAAAGCTGCAGGCGCATTTGTCAACCCAAACGACATAACTAAAAACTCATAGTGCCCATAGCGGGTCCTAAATGTAATTTTTGGTATATCCTCAGGCCTAATATTTAACTGATGGTAACCAGACCTTAAATCCATCATAGAGAAAACTGATGCACCCTGCAATTGGTCAAAAAAATCATCTATCCGAGGAAATGGATACTTATTTCGAATGGTGAGCCTATTCAATTGACGATAGTCTATACACATTCTCATACTACCATCATTTTTCTTAACAATCAAGACATGAGCACCCCAGGGTGAAGCACTAGGACGGAAGAATCTTTTATCAAGAAGTTCTTGGATTTGAGCCTTAAGCTCTCTTAATTTTGCCGGAGCTATACGATAATGAGGGATGGAAATGGGACGGGTACCAGGTTCCAAATCAATGCAAAAATCTATATCTCTATCCGGAGGCATACCAGGCAAATCAATAAGAAACACTTCTCTAAATTCTGACACCACAGGAATAGACTCAATAGAGGGAGACTCAACCTCCACATCCCGAATATGAGCCAAATAAGCCAAACAACCTTGCCCCACTAGCTTCCTAGCCCTAATGGAGGATATGATCTTAGCGGGCTTAGGCTTGTACACCTCTTCCCACTCTAACTTTTCCCTAACGTGGATCTCTATAGTCACAGACTTAGTATTACAATTAAGCACATCATAATAGTGGGACAATCAAATCATGCCTAGGATTATATCAAAGTCAGTCATATCCAAAATAACCAAATCACCCCAAGTCTGAAAATCCATAAACAAGATAGGACAAGAATGATAGACATGGGTGACTATGATAGACTCTCCAACGGGGGTGGAAACATGGATGGGGGCATCAAGTATATCATAAATCATATCAAATTCTGAGGCAAATCGCACGGACACATAAGAATAAGTAGAACCCGGATCAACTAACAGATTAGCCATTAGGTCACATACACGAATAGTACATGTGATCACTGCGTCAAAAGACTCTATCTCGCTCTTGCCCGGAAAGGCATAACACTGAGCCATGTCATCTTGACGGGCGACTTCCCTGCCTGGCTGCGCCGTACCTCTACCTGCGTTTCCATTTCCCCGACCTTCATGGCCTCGCTGATTTCCTCCCCGCCCACATTGTGGACGTCCTAAACCATTATTACCATTTCCTATGGGTACCACTGCTCTAGTCTACTACTGTGCGGAATCCAACATGCGAGGGTGGGGAAAATTTCTCCTCATATGCACAGGTTCTCCATAATTATAACAAGTATGATCGAAAGATGGCCTACTGAATTGGTGTTCCCGAGTAATTACCTGTAAAAGCGGGCATGGTCGACTAAATTGGTCAGACTGCAAGTGTTGGCCTCCACGAACCTCTAGAGTAAGAACCCTGAAAGTTACCTGTGCTCTTAGCTTTCTTAGCCAACGCCTTAGCCTGTCTTCTCACCCCTTCCACTTTTTTCACAAAATCTGTTACCTCATCAAAACTTTTCCCCGCAGAAGTCATGTGCACAGACAATACCTATAACTCAGAATTCAATCCCTAACAAATAGACGGATCCTCTCTTCCTCAGTAGTCACCAATTGCGTAAAATATCTAGACAAAGCATGGAATCTAGCCTCATAAGCAGCCACGGTCATACCACATTGCTCCAAATCCATAAAATCATCCTTCTTACAATATCTCAAGGTCTGGGGCACATACTTTTCCAAAAATAGAGCATGAAACTGGGTCCAAGTGAGTGGAGGTAAAGTTAATGATCTGTAGTCCACGTATGTTCTACACCACTACTTAGCCTCACCCTGAAGTTGGAAAGTAACAAACTCTACTCCATGCTGATGGATAATTCCCAACTTATGAAGCCTCTCATACCAATCTAGGATGAACTCATAAGCGTCCTTACTCTCAGAACCATGGAACACTGGTGGTTTCAATTTCAAGAACTTAATCAACATTTCATGCTCATTCCCAGCCATTACTGGACCCAACAAAGGATGAAAAAAGGCATCAGTACCTAATGTTGAATCTCTCCTAGGACTAGTAACATTAACGGGGCGGTTGGTTGGGGGTTGCGTAGCTTGCACTGCTGGACGAAGTCTAGGACTAACCAATCCATTTAGAAACGACATGATCTGTTGAGCTAACACTAGGTCTAAGAGAGGAATACATGTAGTCTCAGCCTACACCTCTTCCTCTTGTCCAATAGCCTCATCATTCTCAACTTCTACATTCTCCTCTATCTCTTCATGGTGCGCATGAAGATTCTCATTTCTGGGAGCATTCTCAACTGGAGCTCCACCCCTAGTGGGTGCTACCCTTCCACGGCCTCTAACCCTTGCTCTTTCTCTACCCCTGCCTCGACCGCGACTTATTGTTGCGGACTCCTCGGGGGACTCATTGATGGGAGCTACAGGCCTGACACCGTTGAAGTGAGTGTTAACCTCATGCAGACAGAAGAGTGAAGGAGATTAGATACCAATTTGGATCACCAGATACCAATTGGAACCAAGTTATAGCACGAAAAGAGACAAGAGAAAACATAGAGATTTCCTAAAGTCCTATAGCCTCTCGAAGAAAAGTACAGCATCTCCGTACCGTTCCACAAGACTCTACTAGACTTGTTTTGGTACATCGAGATCAACGAACCTAGGACTCTGATACCAACTTTGTCATGACCCAGACCGTCGTGATTGGCACCCACACTAACCCTCCGGTGGGAGAACCAAAACTACAATCCAACTAATCAACTTAACCAAAGTACTACACATTTAAAGCTACAGAAGCAGATTTAAATAACTATATAATTAATACGGAGTCCCCATAAACTCCAGAATTTCAACTAACATCTAACAACTAATGCGGAAATAACCCGTAGAACCTAAAAGTCAATGTACCAAAACTCTACTAACGACAAGTCTAAGAACAAGGGGTACAACCCCAAAACTAAACAACTACTAAAACAATGTTCAAGTCCGAACAGATTGGACTAAACAAAATACGAAGGATCCATGGCAGCCTGAAAGAATTGGCTCACCCTCAAATCCGATCTCGATCACCGATCTCCTAAGCGAAGTCTGTCAGTAGCCACCTGAAGATTCCCTATACTCAACAAAGAAGGAGAAAGTGCAATATCAGTACACAACCATAGTGTACTGGTAGGATCACACATCTATTCCAATAAGTGAAACATACATAAGCAGTTACAACATAGTAAAACTGGCATATACGGAATATATACAATATCAGTCATCATTTCAGGAGCAACGTACAATTCCATATTCTAAAAAATGCACATATATGACAGGTCAATGGTCCTCACTACAAAAAAAATAGTGTTTACCGACGGACACAATCCGTCACTATCTAATGAAAATCTGTCACTAATCATGATTAGTGACGGATTAGCAATGGATTATTGACTGTTGCTATAACGCTCGTTAGTAAGCTCTTAGTGACGAAAAAATGAGTTCCGTCACAAGTGTAGCAACGTCGTAGTGACGAAACATTTTCGTCGCCATATGTTAGCGACAGACTTAGTCGTCATTATATTTATATAATTTTGTTGCTAATTTCATAGTTCTAAGACGAAAAAATGAGTTCCGTCACAAGTTTAGCGACGTGATAGTGACGAAAGATTTTCGTTGCCACTTGTTAGCGACGGACTGATTCGTCATTATATTTATATAGTTTTGTTGCTAATTTCATAATTCATTTCGTCATTTTGGATAAATTTGCAGCTAAATTTCCGTCGCAACATATTCTGTTAAAACATATTAGGCCTTTAATAATCCGTCGCTAATCCGTCGCCAACATTCTTTTCATAGCAACGACCGAATAATAGTCTCTAAATTTGTTGCTAAAAATTATTTGATTTGGTTATTTTAAATATGTACTGCTGAAATAAATTAAATTAAAATTACTAAATACTCTAAAAATAACAAACGTATAATATAATACTCATAGACGATTCATAATATATAAATAGAAAACTCCAAAACCACATATTTTTGGTTTAAAATATCCAAAGAAAACTATCAAGTACTCTTAAATAAACCTACGTTCATCAAAATGTTACTACGCAATTTGTAGTTTCCAAAAAGTATGACATTACCAAGAACTAAAGTTGTGGGAGACTAAGGGATACGATCGTCACTTGAAATTGAGGGATCAACCTCATCCACATTAGTAGCAGGAGGCACTATGGGTGTCACAATCGATGGATTCCCGGATGGAGTAATCGATGCTTGCACCTGCTGAACAATAATAGGAACAAGATGACTAGTTAGTGCAGGCATCATTTGCTTTACAAAATCGTCCATATTTGTTATCGATGTTGATCGAGAAAATGGAGGTGGTAATGATGATGAGCCACAAAGATTCTGCCCACAGTAATCTTTTGCTTCAGATCCAAAACCGTATATTCTTCTTTTCTTTTCTCCCCCCGCAGCTTGGTAATATGCTTCACGTTGATCAATATCAATTTGAGACACTGTGTTTTCCCGTAATATTTCTTCATATTTTTCCTATAATAAGTAGAGAAAATGAGAAAGCATTACAGAAAGGGAACAAAACAAATTTTGAAGGAAAATGCAGAAAGATACATAAGCTTTTAAGCTTAAAGGACATGTGTTTTGTTTTTCCAGGAAAGAACTATGTTGTTGTAGAAAGATAAATGACAATGCATTTTCCTTGCATAATATGAAACATAAAACAAAAGGCATCACTCCAACGTTAGTACAGATCTTTTTGCAACTGGCCCCCGTTCTTTGTCCTCATTGATATGTCCATCATTAAAGCAATATAATTAATTAAGCTAAAATAAATTACAGTCCACTATCACTGGCCTTTGTTCTGTAATTTCCCTGATTAGTCAGTTAATAATTTCCCTAATTAGTCAGTTATCTGGTTTCTATATGCATATAATACTCTAGTGCATTGTATAATTAGTAGATAATTGTTGCAAGGAAAATGCAATGAAAGAAGGACAGTGCAACTTATATTAGTTGGTCTATGAAGTGTTGTTTATAAGTTGTAGTAATTAACTTAGACCTACAATTTTGAACTCGTTTGAATTGCAGAATAAAGATCATACTTGAACTCACAGAACTTCAAAGCAAACTAATTTCTATTACCCAAACAACATCAGAAACACTCGAAAATTACCCAACCAACATCAGAACTACACTAGATTCACACTAAAATGACATTAGAATAGCACCAAAACAACCCTAAAATTGCACCAGAATAGCCTCAAACAGCACATGAATTACACTGAAACAGCAACAACGGATTCTCACTAAAACAGGACTAGAGTTGCACCAAAAACAACTGCACTAGAGTCATAGTAAAACAACACTAGAATCACACCAAAACAACACTAAAATTGCACTGGAAAAGCTTCAAAACAGCAATCAAATTACACCAAAACAGTAGCAGTAGATTCTCTCTAAAACAGAACTATAATTGCACCAAAAACAACTGCACTAGAGTCACAAAAAAATGACACTAGAATCGCATCAAAAGAACACTAAAATTGCATCGAAAACTCTCAAAACATCACTAGAATTATACTTTACAGCAGCAACATATACAATTTAAAACAGGACTAAAATTGCACCAGAAACTACAGTAGGAAAGAACCGAAACACCTCCAAGTTTTAGACTTACATGGACAATTCGAGAACGCTCACCAACATATGATTTTCCATCATGACCATGTGTATGAACATGCAAATGTAATTCAATTGGTGTTGGATCTCGACCTTTTTCAATAGCCTATACAAAAGAAATCACGTTATAAATATCATACAATAGAAGATGTTAGTTATACAGTTTGTAAAATATATATACTTACAAGTTTCCTGCGATGTTCACCAATTGAAATAGAGCCGCCTGTGTGAGTCCCAACAGCAGCTTCATGGCCGCCACAACGATTTTTTGAATTAATTTCTGACTTTTTAATACACTTTTCACTTCCCCAAAGTTGCATCCATCTTTCCCACACATTTTCTGGTACATAACCTGACTTAACTCCTCCTTTTTTTTATTTTAGAAATGAAATTCCTATATTTCAGTGCTGCCTTAACCATCCAGTGTCTTTTCACTTCGTTTTCACTAATGGAAACATCCCAGTAAAAATTTTTCTGAAATAAGTTTTGAAAGTAATACATTAATGTCCTATATATATATATGTTAATACACTTTCTAAACTCACTTACGATGAAAAGTTATACCTTGAATTCTCCAAAATAACCATTTCTTACATCAGTTGAGACACCTTTCCAATTGATTCCATTGGGATCAACATCACTTTTGAAAGACTTGGATATGAAACTAGAGCATATTTGAGAAGGTTCCAACCTATATAAACAAAATATACAGGTAGTAAAATAGAAAAATAAACATTTTTTTAGCACATTCAATAGACAAGAGGTCATGTTCTCTAGATTAAATATTATGCTTAAAGGACCAGAAGTTGGTAATGTGATAGTGAAATCCTATCCAAATATCTTCAATTTGTTCAATGTAGTAAGTAGAAACAAGTTTAGGAATAAAATCAAAAGAATGGACTAACCTTGCAGAAGTTAGAAAGACAAGGGTCCTTGTATGGCTACTGTTGGATTCACATTCAGCAACTGTATTGGTACGACCTGTTGAGTTGCTCTGAGTAGAAAAACCCTGACCTATTAGGTTACTCTGATTTGATGTAGCTGGAGGTGTCTCAGAGATGATTGGGTTGATACTTTGAGTTGTCGTTTCAATATTGGTTGGGGTACCACCTTGCTGAGGAGAAACTATAGTGGGCTTGGGAATAGTGGGCTTGGGAATAGTTGGCATTCTTACACGAATAGCAGGATTACTCCTACCTGAGGATTTTCCACGACCTCTGCCTCGAGCCATACCTATTAACAAATATAACATTGTTGTTAGATCATGACAGATACAAAATAAAATTGAACATAATCCATAATAATGAGATTAAGTGGAACAATGCTGAAATATTAAAACTGTCTCTGTAAGAGCTTGTTGATCAAGTGAAAAAATTGGTACCTGGAAATAAAAGAGTAACATAGTTATCTATAACAAGAGTAACAAGAGTAAAGGGATCATGAACTTCTATCAGAAGCTTTACACAAAGAATAAGTATTAGAACCTGATTGTTACACATTTTGAAAATTTGGACACAATCACAGATGATGACATTAGGGAAAGGGAGAAGCCTTTTAAGAGGCTTGGATTTTCAATACCATCATATCATGTGCTTCTGATAAGGCTCCAAAACCTGATTGTTACACAATCACAATCAAGTAATGTCATTCATTTAAAACAAATGATCTATTGAGCTCAAGAATTTACATAACAATAAGTCTCCCAAAGAGCTTACTTGTTTGAGCACTTCTTTATAAGGCATCAATATTAACTATTAGTAATTATAAGAATGCATAGTTAGAAACCACATTGAAATTAGAAATAGAACACACATAGTTCAAAGCCAAGAGCTATTTCTTTTTAAAATCCTAAATTGAAAAGCAGAAACTACAGCAGATTATCCTCGATTGAAAATTAGAAACAAACAAAATATAGTGAAAATACAATAGCAGATGATCAAACACTAGTCACTGTCTTCTTCAAACTCTTCCTCTTCCTCATCCTCATTCTCCTCAGTTTCCTCAGTTTCATACTCTTCTTCTGTGGACTCTATGTGGATTTCATGATTCTCTTGCAATAATCCATCATCAATGGGTTCATCCATTTCAATTACATCTCCATTTGGATCATTTAAGAGTATGTTTTCATCAATGGAAATAGTCATATCTATCTCGTGGACTTCAACTTCTTCAACTTGAAATGGAACATTTACTTTTGAAACTGTTGCCACTTCCTCATTAGGCAATTCAATAACATTTCGAGGTTTGACCTTCAGTACAGCTGCCCAATCATCCTTGTCCTTTTTTTTGCTAGGATAAGGTACATAACACACTTGTGTTGCTTGCATTGCAAGAATAAAAGGTTCATATTTTTTATATCGACGACGATGGTTAATATCAACCAATTTGTACTGATTGTGCCTTTTAACACCAACATCCATAGTTGGGTCAAACCATTCACATTTGAATAATGCAGTTTGCTTTAAAGGTGCTTCACGGTATTCCACTTGTATTATCTCTTTTATCCTTCCATAATAATCACCAAAATTTGGATCCGAGATACAAACTCCACTATTCATTGTTGATCTTGTGCTACCATGACATTCTGTGTGAAATTTGTATCCATTAACAAAATACGCAAAATAACATGCAGCGTCTATTAATGGTCCATGAGCAAGACTACGCAAGAATTCATTCTCAATGGGATTGCATTGGACCTATTTTTTTAAAATGTAAGACTTAGTAAAATTTAAAACTAAATTTAAGCATGTCATTGTATAAAAGATAATTTCACAATACTCACAAATTTCTTGAACCATATAGAGAAATTTGCTTCAAGACTCTCGTCTATTTGACCTTGAGATAGATTCGGAAATTCTTCTTGCAAACGTTGCATGAACATACTTCATTACAACAAAATAAGTTAAATTGAAAAGTCGTGATATAAGGATATGTTTATATTATTAAGAAAATAAAATTAACTTTTGTTACCTCACAAACGGCTCAACCTCCTCACAATTTAGTAAGATATAAGTTTGGACAGCCTTGATTTCTTCAAGGGATAAATCCCTTTTTTTTGCTTCTCCCCATAGTCGACCTGGATGGGAGAATATTGATAAATTTCCTTCAATATCTTCCTTATCCCCACCATCATCATTACGGTCCACGTTATGATTACGTGTCATGACATGAGGTTCAAAATAATGAGAAAACAGTTGTGTTAACTCTGTCATCAAGTACGCTTCACAAATGGAACCCTCAACACTAGCTTTATTTCCAATCATCCTTTTAAGAGTTCCTAGATACCTAAATATATAACATGTATGGACCATTACATTATAAGATAAAAATATATAGCATACTAGTCACGAATTTTATATAAAGTTTTACATTTACCTTTCAAAAGGGTACATCCATCGATATTGTACAGGTCCAGCTATCCTTGCTTCATATGGAGGTGTACAGGAAGATGTTCCATTGAGTCAAAGAATCCAGGAGGAAATATACGTTCTAACTTGCACAAGATTTGTGGGATGTCTCTCTCTAATCTCTCCATGTCATCAACTCGAAGAGTTGTAGAAGTAAGATCTTTGAAAAATAAGCTCAATTCTGTAAGTGCTTGCCACACATTACTAGGAAGTAGTTCGCGAAAGGCAATAGGCAATAGTCGTTGCATGAACACGTGACAATCATGACTTTTCATGCCAAATATCCTTTTCGCATTTGTGTCTGGACATCTACCCAAATTGGAAACATACCCATCTGGAAACTTTAAGCCTTTCACCCAATTGAACAAGATAGCTCTTGCTTCCTTGTCTATCGTATATACAGCTTTGGGATATTTTCCATTACTATCCTTTGCCAATTGAGGTCGATCACAATACTCTACCATATCTTGACGTGATTGTGGATTGTCTTTGGTTTTGTCATCAAAATTAAGAACTGTGTTAAACACATTATCAAAGACATTTTTTTCAATATGCATGACATCAAGATTATGTCGAATCATGTTAGATCTCCAATAAGGCAAATCCCAAAAGATGCTTCTCTTTTTCCATCCGCAAGACTTGCATATTCTTCGATTGACTTGTTCTGCATCTAACTCTGTTACTTTTCTTATGTCCAAATCACAAATTTGATTCAATATTTCCTCTCCTGTTCTATAGGGCGGTGGTGATCTTTGGACAGTTTTGCCTTTAAGAAAGTTCTTACAATCTCTCCTAAATGGGTGATGTTGGTCAAGAAACATCCGATGACAATCAAATCATGATGTTTTCTAACCATGGTTCAATCTAAAGGATTGTGTTTCCTCCATACAATAGGGACATGCTAACTTACCTGCAGTACTCCATCCCGATAACATAGAATATGCGGGAAAGTCACTGATTGTCCACATCAAAGCTGCCCTTAGTTGAAAGTTTTGCTTTTTTGAGATGTCAAATGCTTCCACGCCTGTCTCCCACAAAAAAGTCAATTCCTTTATTAGAGGCTGCAAATAAACATCAATTTTATGTTTGGGATTGTTTGGCCCCGGAACAATGACTGTTAAGAACATATAAGCCTCTTTCATACACATTCCTGGAGGTAAATTATAGGGTGTGACAATCACTGGCCATGAAGAGTATTTGCTCCCAGACTGACTAAATGGTTGGAAACCATCAGTACATAACCCCAACCTTACATTTCTTGGTTCATCAGCAAAAAAATGATGAGTGTCATTGAAGTGCTTCCAAGCCTCAGAGTCTGATGGATGACGCATTACACCATCCTCTTTTGTATGCTCATGATGCCATCTCATGTCGGCAGCTGTAGCATGGGATGCATACAATCTTTGCAATCTAGGAATCAAAGGAAAATAATACATTTTCTTGTAAGGGATCAATTTCCTCTTACGAGAGCCAATACGATGCTTGTATCTATCATGGCCACAAATGTACAAGATGTAAGGTGTTCATCATCACCCCAATACAACATACATCCTAATTCACAACAATCAATCTTTTCAACTGGTAAACCCAAGCTACGCACTACCTTCTTGGCCTGATAGTAGCTATCAAGCACTATGTTATCTTCAGGTAAAGCCTCTTTCAACAATTGCATTATTTGGTTATAACCTCTTTGTGACATATTGTTCTCCATTTTAATATTTAACATTCGAGAGATAACAGCAAGTTGAGAGAGGGAAGAACCGGGATACAATTTTGCATCAGCTGCTTGTAGCAAATCATATAATTTTTGGGACTCGGGATTAGGATCTTCCTCCATTGAAGGTTCACAAGGATGAGACAACTCAGGTTCAATATTGCTAAAAGATTGCCAACTTGAACCTTGGGGAAAGTTAGGACCAGCTGCATCAAAAATCATTTGACGGTATGGATTATCATATCCTAATTCAGGTGTAGCACCACCATTCAAATCCTGATCAGAAGAAATCTCACCAATCACATCTTTTTCTCCTTGATGCTTCCAGATAAAATAGTTATCAACAAATCCAGACTTATAAAGTTGATGCTTAATCGTTTCAACATCCATGAACTTAAAGTTGTGACATTTTTTACATGGACATCTAACTTTATTACCGCTCATGTGATTCTGTTGCGAAAATTGGATAAATTTATCCACTCCAATTACGAAACTAGAATTTATAGCCCCTCGGCCATCCAACCTATCATACATCCAACCACGCTCTAGATTATTCATGTTCCTAATAATGTTTAAATTTACAAAAAAAAACTAGTAACAAGCACAAACCGTGGACCAGAAGATACTCTCATTCATATTCATCAAATTCGAACAAAACATGCATATTAGCAAAACAAGAACAATTTCTAAAGTTCTTCACTATGCAGACTTTAAAAAAACTTACGAACTATTAAAGCAATTATTAATTATAATCAACTTACAGAACAGTTGTTGGAACATTCTAATTTTAGTCAACTTATAGAACAATTAAAGCATTCTAATTCAAATCAACTTACTGAAGCATTCTAGTTACAGTGTACTTATTGAAACTATCTAATTACTCTATTAATCTCACAAAATTGATGACAAACAAAAGGGATTGAAGCATTACAATTAATTTACAGTACAAACAACACTTTCCAGTGTGTGAAAAACTAGAGCAAGAAAAGAATTTGGAGCCAATACTACATTTCATCAGCAACAAACAAAAGCACATTACATGAAAAACTTTCTACTGAACAAGCAGTTAGCTAATAAATTTAATCTTAGAGTTTCTTGATGACTATGTAGTTGTTTTGATTTGATTTGGTTAATAATTTAATCTACTGAACAAGCAGTTGGCAAGAATATTTATTTCAAAAAGACAATTTTTAAGAAAATCACATGACTTTCCTCTATAAGTACAACAATTCCTCTAGCAAATAAAACCAAAGAAAAAGTTAAAGTCTAGAATGCATTTTTCTAGAAAATAAAATCAACAAACAAGTTAAGATTTAGAATGTATTCCTCCAGCAAGAACTAATCACAGAAACACCCACAACAACAGAATAAGAATTTTCCAAACTTTTCACTAATCTCATAAAAAAAAAGCTCTAACTCGAATAGTCTCAAGATAATGGCAACAATCTTCATCATAGTTAGATTGAGTAAACAAAATACCTCGGAACTTAAATCTTGAGCTAAATCAAAGATAGAAATGAAAAGTGAGGCTTAGTTCAAGCGAATATCAACCAGACCCTGATGATGATGTTATAACAGCAGGGGCCTGCAACATTTTAAGCACCCACTATTAGATTCAGTAAAGTAAATACCTCGGGACTTAATTCTTAAGCTAAAGCAGAGATAGAAATGGAGAGCAAGACTTACTTCTAGCGAATATCAACCAGATCTTGATGCTGAAGTTATGGCAGCAAATACCTACAACATTTAAACATTAAATTGTCTTGATAATTACAGTAGCAAATACCTGCAACATTTAAACACTTCAGTACCTTAGGCTTTAGATGATATGTAGACAAGATTAAGTCGTAGATATTACTTGCTCAATATAAAACAGAAGGAATTACTAAAAATTAAAAGCGAATAGCAGAAACTGATCTCAGCGAAGACTACTTCAAAAATATCTTTACTTCATCCTGCCAAAAACCATTTCTGCACATTTCCCATGAAACCATTAACCATCCAAGTCAAACCATCAGGATTTTAGCATTCCAATTTCTAGATCTTTAGATTGCTTAATGAAAAGAGCCATTACTGACATAACATAGAAGGTACACACTAAGTAGTTTCCAGGAAAACATATAACTCTCATGTTGTCTCCATGCAGAATCCTCAGCTAAGCATAATAGTAGTAAATGTTTGCATTTATCAAAAGTTACTTCCAATCAAATAAAGTTGAATCTTTCATGGACAATATTAATGATGATCAAGTTAAAAATGTCCATACCTTTAGTAGAACCAACTCAGAGATAACTGAAATTCATTGTCTACTTACTATCAGCAACACAAACTGCTCAGAATTGACCAATGACTAGCATATTGCAAGCCGAGAAAGCTACTGTTTCATTACCTGTGTTGCATAGGTTGAGCTTTGTGCAAGAAACTTCAAATACTCTTGCTTCTTTATATCATCAACTTCTAAACACTTGGTAGAGAAGCAAGACACTGATGAACTTAAACTGAAAAAGCAATGATGTATTGATTTTCTGGCAGGTAACCAGAATTGATTTCAGACAATTCTACAACTGATAATGTCGGCTTCTAGGAGTCGTCAGCTTTAATTGAGGCTAGCTTATTTCAACATGAAACATTAGATTATCCAATGTCGTTTATAAATGCACTCTAAGAAGTTCCTTATTTCAACAGAATATTGAGGCTTATTTTAGCACTTTGAGAAATCCTTTATTTCATTATATTACATGTTATTGAAGCTTCACATCACTTATTTCAGCAACAACTCATTTTACCACATCTAGCCTAGACTTTATAGTGTATAAACTGATCATTCTCTCCTTGAACATAAAAAAATGGTGATTATTAAATGTCTAATCTAATATTTTTGGTTTAGATAGAGAGGCTATTTTAATAAACTCTCGGAGGAAATAATTATTTTTCTTTCTAAGCTCCTTTAATACATATTCATAACTGGCAAGAAAGAGTTTGAACCATAGTATCACTCCTTCAATTTACAATAAGAAAAAGCACCAGAAAGTCCACTCTTTCAAACAAATGCTTATTTAGCGGCACAGATCATCAATATAAACCATAAAATAAGTCAAGTTTAATTGTAATGTGTGGCATTACGTTTAACCCAATCTTTAGCTCTATCACTGATCATTGGGAATAACAACCATAACTTCCAGATCACTACCAGCAAGAGCACTCATAGTACATTTAAAGTGAGAAAAACATAAAGAACCACTTTAGAATATCAATCGAAAAAACAAAAAGATGTTGTATACCACACAAGTTCAAATGATCTTAAATCAGAATACCAAAATCAACAAGAAGCAGCTTTTTAACACTAGATTCAATATTACACTAACATTATTTATCACCAAAAAATGAACCCAAACAAAAGTATAAACAGAAAATTCATATCAACACATTTTTCTGAAAAAAAGAAAGATATTGTGCAGGTGAGAAAATGAGAGATACCTTTTACAGAGAGAATGAGTCGGTAGTGAGTAGTCAAACAATAAAAGTTACCTGCAGTAGAAAACTAAAACAAATTAGTGTGAAATCAATGTAAAATGCTTGTACCTAACCCTAGATGCTTGCTTGAACTTTAACACCTATTTTCAAAAAACTTTACTTCTAAAAAAACCTCTATTTTCAGAAATTTCAAATTTCTAGAGAAATTACCAATCTTACTTCAAGCTAAAAGAAATGGAAAGAGTTCATAGTTAAAATACCATATTTTCATAACACCCAAACGACTAAAATCTCTATTTTTAGTGGTCGAGTGAAACGATTCCTAGTTAGGGTTCATAATTTGCCACTAGAAAATAATGGTATGTCGAGTTAATCTGATATCCTAATGCAGGAATCTGACCGAAATTCCTAGTGGGGGTTCCTATTTTTAAGAGAGAAAGAGTTGAAAGTTGTCAAAATCAAAGTTGGCCTAGATGTTGAAATACTACAAATTGGAGCTAGGGTTTTGATTTTATAACTAGTTCTTGATAAACCCATCTTGGGAAATTGATTCCCTTTGATATCTGAACCAACAAATCCATTTGGGGAAACTGAAGCTTTGAAATCGAAATGGAGTTTGAGCGCTTACCTTTCTAGATGGAGACTTGCTTTAGAGCTTCGAGATGGAGACTTGCTTCAGAGCTTCGAGTGTTACCAGCTTCGAGATGGAGTTTGAAATCGAAATGGAGTTTCAGAGATGGAGGCTTGGAGTTTCAGAGCTTCATCTCTGAAATGTTATGGGAGTGTGAGTGTGAGTGTGAATATTTTGTGCCCTAATTAAGAATATATCACTTTAAAAGAATTGCAACGGAATTAGTGATGGATTATAACATCCGTCACTTTCAAATAAATATATATATTTACAAAATATTATATTGACGGATATTTTCGTCACTATATAATATAAATTTTATAAAAATATATATATAAGTTTAGCGACCTTTTTTCCGTCGCTACTTCCGTCGCCAAATATTAATTGAATTTGTTACCCTTATTTTGTTACTAAATCCGTAGGGAAAATTAGGCGCCAAAATTTCGCGCTAATAATCAACGACGAATTGAATATTCCGTTGCAAATCTGTCGCTATATTATAAATAAAAAAATCAATTGTTGATTTTGCAACAAAATGGTAATTCCGTCGCAAATCCGTCGTTATGTAGTGACGGAATACTGTTCGTCGCTAAACGCTGATTTTTTAGTAGTGTCATGGAACCCAATTCAATGGTCCTCTCATGGAACCCATACAAAAACTGTTAGTGTGCTGGATCGTGAGACCCGATCCAAGTTAGTATGTCAGAACTTGACACCCGATCCAAGTTAGTCTGTCGGATCGTGACACCCATTCCAATATGTATGTCGGTACGTGACATCCGATCCCAGTTAGTGTGTCGGAATGTGACACCTGTTCCATTCAACAAGCCATAATCCCAATCACAATCACAATGTACATTCTCACAATCTTACAATCAAGTGTTGATTCATGGCATACAATCCTTCATTAATATTCATTTACGATTAATGTGATCAATAGTGCAACATTCGCATACATAGATGTATTATAATGAAGCAATTACTAACATACATCACACAAACATGAAATCACAACCATCACCTACCTCGAACAAAGCTTGAACCCCTAAGAAACTTGATTCTTCCCTTTTCGGATTCTTCTGCTTGTTCTTGGTCTACAAACAATAAATATAATGCCAGGATCAATAAACGAGACCTAATTACCCGAATTATAATCAATAATATCAACCCTAGGCGAAACCATTGATCCCCATACCCAGATTAGGGCTCTTTTCACCATAATTTGGATATCAAAACCCTCCCCCATTGATAATTACCCAAGAAACTAAGTTCTATGGATCAAAAAATGGATTCGAGGAGTAAAAATCTTACCTTTGGTTCTAGAAGAGATGTAAAACCTTCAAGAAATATCCCTAGGTTGTTCCTTAACTCTCAAGATCGAATGTTGCAAAATAATAACATTTTTGGGGTTTATTTCTGACTTAAATCACGACTGGCCCACTACGACGGACCCAGTCCCATCACAGCGGCCCCGCCTTGGTGGGATTAATCCCGCCCTAGCGGCTTACATGGAGACAGAACCTCATAATTTGAGTTTCAAACTCCATTTCACAACCCACCTTCAACCCATGACACTTAGAAACTACCCGTTCGCGCTAAGATCAATTTTGGGAGTTCTACTCGCCCGAATTTGATTATGTAAAGTCGTATGGGTTCCTTAACGTCTTAGCTATCTACTCATGTGATCAAATTCATAATTAGATCTCCCAGTTGTTCCCAGATTTCCCTAGACCTTACTAACTCCAATTTTGTCCAAATCTGGACTAGGTTGGGAAATTTCAAGTTAATACCAAAAATATTTCTGGCCCAAAATTTTCCCCGTTGGATTTTCAATAACGACGAGAGTAGGTAGTTACAATACATAAAAAATAATTTTAATTTTTCATGTATAGTCTAATTTTTTGCCAAAAGGATTTTGGATAAACTCTCTCCCACCCACTTAGCTCTGCCACTTCCACTACCTTGGAGAAAATAAACCTATACTTTGAATACTATGAGGGAATAATTTTTTTAAATATACATTTTAACATCTCGCAATTTGAAATAACTAGGAAGAAGCTAATAATTGGAAATAGTCATTTTTGGAAAGAATGAAAATCTGGAAAATTTGTTTAAGTTAGGAAAAGTTGAGTTTTGGTCAACTTCAAATAGCCATAACTACTAACTCAAGATGATTTAGGTGTACTTCCAGATATGGTTGGAAATATCTTGGAATAATCTTTCCAACGCCGCCGAGTTTGCGCGATTCTGAGTTTGTATGAGTAAGTTATGCCCTTTGGAAGTTGGGCTGTTGGATTAAGGAAAGTCTAATCCAGATTTTGGAAGGGTAATTTAGTCTTTTTCTTACCTAATTATTCTAATTCGTTTTTAGGAGTTTAATTGGGGTAAAGTCAGATTTAGTCAGTTTAGAAAAGTAAACTTTACTCTAGGTCTTGGAGAAGAGGAGAAAAGAGGAGAAAGAAGAAGAAAGTTCAAGATTCGTTGATTTCGTCGAGGTTAGCTTGTGGATTTCGTTGGGGGTGATCCCTACAAGGTATGTGAGATCACATAGCTTTGGATTAGTTCACCCACACGCCAATCATGATTCAATTCAGCGAAATAATGTTTGATTTGAAAGTAAATCCTTTGAGTTCTTGATAAAATTCGTTTGAATTCCTATGGGTTGTGTTGTTGAAATTTTTTAATGATTTGATTCATGTTTCTGGGTGAAATTTCGAGTTAAATCTATTGTATATTGAGTGTATTAGTGATTCTAAGTGTTTGGGGAAAGAACTAAGTGAAATTAGAGGGTTTAGAGATGAAAAACGAAGGAGAAAAGTCGGAGTTTTCTGGGCAAGGGCTTGGGGAGCCGCGCCTCTCAGAGCGCCCCACTTCAGAGTCTGAAGTTTGGGCTCTAGTGCGATGCGCCAGCCAGAGCACCACAACTTCAGCTCTGAAGTTTGTGCTCTGGCGCCCCGCGCCTCTCAGAGCGCCAAGGTGGCCAGTTCTTTCCATTTCTTCCTCAATCTTTCATACTAGTTCCTTAGCAATGTACCTATGTTTCTTAGTTGATTCCAACACTCTTAGGTATATATAAACATCATGAAATCATCCATAAACATGAGATCATGAACCTTGAATCCATACTTTAATTCAAGGAAAGTTAAGAGTAAAGTCTAGATGTCAAGAAGCAAGTCAAAGAGAAGTTTATAAAGTTTTCAAAAGTCTTTAACAAATGTTTTAACTTTGTTTTAAAACTTGAGTTTCAAGTTAAGCAAAGAGTAAAGAGTTGAGTTCATTTCCCAAAAATCTATAAGGGAACTAAGTATTTCCAAAGAGTTTATAAATGTTTTCACATTTGAGCAAGAAAAGGGAACATCGATTCCAAGAGAGCTTTTAAACTAAGTTTTTGAGTAATTATCTCAAATCAAAGAAAGAAGTTTGTTTTAAAAACATATGAGCTAAGTATATTTTGGGAGTAGTATTGAGCACTGATATGGGGATGCGAGTTCATATTAACTCAAGTCTCCATAAACCATGTAGCCATCATGGGTAGTAAAGGATCATACTTTTTAGATGACTCCTTAAGATGCTTTTAGCATAAGCTAGTGGATCCACTAAGTTAAGCGTTCTATATGACGGCAAAGTATAGGACAGTTCTGGCAGCGTGGGCAATACGTTGTATCACCACTTAGGCTCATAGTGGTGGTTGTCGGTTAGAGAATCTCCCACATAAATTATATTACTTTGTTATATGAGTAAAGTTGAGTTTGTTATTGCATTTTCTTTAACGAACTAAGTTGTTTTTACTATTTTATAAAGATTTTCATATATTGCATGTGTCTTATTGCTTTATTATGAGTTCAGTTATTCATGAGTTGAGAAGAGTCATGGTAAGTGTTTCTTTCAAAATCTTTTCAAGCCTATGTATTGTTTAGTTTTCCAACTCGCATAATCGTACATTCAATGTACTGATGTCAGTTGACCTGCATCTTATTATGATGCAGACACAGGTAACCAGGATCATCATACAACGCCTCGTTGATCCAGTTTGAGCACTCAGAGTCTTGTGGTGAGCCTTCTTGCTTTCGAAGGATCCCTTTTATTGCTTTTGGTTTTATTATTAGTTCATTAGGATGTCGTGGCCCTGTCCCGACATCCATCTCAGTTGTTTAGAGGCTTCATAGACAAACAGTCAGTTAGTTAAATTCATTTGTCACTAGTTTATTATTGGCTTATGTTTTTGAGACTTGAGGTTGCCATTTTGGCTAAGTTTGAATGTTTATTTAAAGACATTCTAAGTTATTTCACAAGTTCCTTTATAGACTATTTCTTGTGTTTAAGTACTCCGCTGAGTAAGTTAGCCAGGCCAAGGGTTCGCTTGGGGCCAACAATAGTTCTCGAGTGTCAGTCCCGCCCATGGTGTAGGCTCGGGGCGTGACATACATGATGAATGTTACAATTTCAAAATTAAATTTGTATTTAAATCTATTATTTACTTAGGATATAAATATATAACAAGTTTAAGAAATTTAGATTATTATGATTATTATTATTATTATTATGATTATTATGATTATTATTATTATTATTATGATTATTATTATTATTATTATTATTATTATTATTATTAGAATATGTTCACTATCACTGCAGACAATGTGACAGAACTTCTAAAAGAAGTTACCGATAATACTTTTCGTGAAAAGATCATTCAATTGGCTGCTAGTAAAACTAGCTCTTCAACTAGTATTCCTAGTGATAAAAAGGTTAAAGATGATTTAAATTATTCTGCTCCTTACTCCTTGTCTGAAGTTCATAATAGACTCTCTTCTAAACAAATCATGGTTATTCGTGATACCTCTTTTGATGATTTAAAAGGAGAAATTGAACATTTGAAGGAAGAAATTAAATTTCTTAAACAAAATCATATTATTTATGATCACCGACTTACTCAGATTGAGTCTGCTAATAGCAAAGGAAAAAATAAGGTTGATGATGAATCTACTGCTTAAGAAAATATTCTTGCCAACACTTTGAATATTGATCCGAAACAAAATATGTTTTTAGGAATGATGCAAATTGTTACAGCTCATAAATGGTATGTTAAATATACTATATTAATTGATAATACTTTTTCTATAACCAACATTGCTATGATTGATAGTGGCGCTGATGTGAGTTGCATTCAAGAAGGTCTTGTACCTACTAAATATTTTGAAAAAACAACTCATATGGTTAAATCTGCATCTGGTCATGCTTTAGATATAAAGTATAAATTATCTAATACTCGTATTTGCCAGAATAAAGTTTGTATTCCTCACTTCTTTTTCTTAGTAAAAAATCAGTTATACCCTCTTATTATTCTAGGAACTCCTTTTATAAATGCAATTTATCCTTTTACTAATATAAATGCTAAAGGATTTTCTGCTACTTATAAAAATTAAGATATTAGTTATACTTTTATCACCGAGCCTATTTCTAGAGATATTAATGCTCTAATTGAAATGAAACAAAAGCATGTTGATTATTTACAACTTGAGATATTTAGTATGAATATATTCGATACTTTAAAATCTGCTAAAATACAGGAAAAAATTAAACTCATTTCTGAAAAAATGGCCATTGATATTTGTGCTGATCATCCTAGTGCCTTTTGGAATCGGAAAAAGCATATTGTAACTCTTCCATATGAAGATGATTTCTCTGAGGAAAATATCCCTACCAAATCTCGTCCTTGTCAGATGAATACCGAATTGGTTGAATTCTGCAAAAAGGAAATTGATAATTTATTACAAAAGGGATTGATAAAGCCTTCCAAATCACCATGGTCGTGTACTGCTTTTTATGTTAATAACGCAGCAGAAAAAGAACGAGGTGTTCCCAGGTTAGTTATAAATTATAAACCTTTAAATAAATTTTTAAAATGAATTAGATATCCTATTCCTAATAAAAGAGATTTATTAACCAGATTATATGATGCTAATATCTTTTCAAAATTTGATTTAAAATCTGGATATTGGCAAATCCAAATATTTAGAGACCATTCATATAGAATGGCATTTAATGTTCCGTTTGGACAGTACGAATGGAATGTAATGCCTTCTGGGTTAAAAAATGCTCCCTCAGAATTTCAAAAGATAATGAATGATATTTTCAATCCCTATTTGGATTTCATCATAGTTTATATTGATGATATTTTGGTATACTCAAAGACTCTTGAAATGCATATTAAGCATTTAGACATTTTTACGAAAATAGTTATTCAAAATGGTTTGGTCATATCTAAACCTAAAATGAGTCTTTTTCAAACAGAAGTTAGATTTTTGGGGCATTTGATTTGTCAAGGAAAAATGACTCATATTCAGCGATCTATTGAATTTGCATCGAAATTCCCTGATATTATTATAGATAAGACGCAATTGCAGCGGTTTCTGGGAAGTTTAAACTACATTTCCCCATTCTACAAGAATTTATCTCGAGATTTAGCTCCGTTATATGACAGGCTAAAAAAGGATCATAAAAAGCCTTGGACCAATAGTCTCACAGATCTTGTAAAAACTATTAAAGAAAGAGTTTTACCTTGTTTAACTCTTGCTAATCCTGCTTGGCCAAAGATTGTAGAGACGGATGCGTCCAATATTGGGTATGGAGGTATATTAAAACAAATTAATCCGCATGATAAAAATGAATATCTTATTCGATTTCATTCAGGAAAATGGAGCGATGCTCAGAAAAAATATGCGACGGTAGCCCATGAAATGTTAACTATCGTTAAGTGCATTTTAAAATTTCAAGATGATTTATATAATCAAAAATTTTTGATAAAAACTGATGCTCAGTCAGTCAAGTATATGTTTGATAAAGATTTTAAACATGATGCGTCTAAGTTAATTTTTGCTAGGTGGCAGGCACAATTAGCCCCTTTTGATTTCGAAATTCAGTATAAAAAAGGAAGTGATAACTCCCTCCCAGACTTCTTATCAAGGGAATATCTTTCTTCTGATGGGTTTTCTTGACTTCTTTCCTGATAAAGATTTGGTTACGATTTTGAAGGCAGTTCCTCTTATTAGAGATTTAAAGGAACTTATATTATGGAAAATTATAGACGGAATGGTGATTGATATTGTCAATAATTACATGACTGAACAAGAGCTTTATGAAAGATTTTATTGTGATGAAGTTTATAACCTCTTGAATGATTAAAAATATAACTTCCTGAATGATTAAAACTAAATGCTATGTTTGCAGGATGGATCCTCCTTGGATAACCAAGGCTAGAGGAAAAGGCAGTTATACTCGCAGAAGAGGAAGATCATCCCCAAGTTCATCAAGATCATCATACGGATCTTCATCATCTAGTACTCCAATTATACAAAAGGGAGGAATGAGTTTATATAACTTAAACTCGAGAGCACAAGAAAGAGCTTCATCATCAATACATCTGGAAGATATTCCAGAAAGTGATCCATTATATGCTAAACTACAGGAGTTTATAACTCAAAAGTAGGGTGATTCTTTTGCTTCAATCGCCAAAGAAGAAGTTGATGATATCAAAACATATGAAAAGGTAGAAAAAAGAGAAATGATATTTCTCTTAGAAAACTCTGACATACAGAGAAGAGAAAAACCTTGGAAGATATTCCAGAGGTATTTAGTTAATGGGCTTTATTTCCCGGGTGAGTCATACAAAACTCGGAAATATTATGAGACTCTGCTAATAAGCACAGGTGTTGAATTTTAACATTTTTCAGGATATAATACAAGTGAGAATGTTTATAACTTCTCTAAAATGATTATAAAACACATCATTCATATTGAAGATTGGGGTATTTCCTCAATGACTGAAAGACAATTCAGTCTAAACAAAGTCATGGTAAGCTTTACCTATTGGGATTATATTCAGGCATTTAATAAAGTTCTTTGTTATAACAATGAGAGGCATAAACATACTTGGTTTATAAAAGTATGTGCCAAGATATTTGCGAATCCTAGACCAAATTGGTTTTTAAACTGGTGGTCATACCACGGGCCAACAATAAAAATATTGCCCGAACCATTTCACAAGTTATACAAAGAATGGGTCAAGGTT